>NW_021635141.1:0-38108 GCF_004799145.2 Neltuma alba
ATGACCTTCCCACTCCTATTGTTGGAGATACTTTTAAAAATATATGATCTCAAACCTCCAACTCCATAGGCTTCCATCGAACATCATTGTAACTCTTGTGCCTACTTTGGGCTGTAAGTAGCTTCTATCGAATCATCTTTATCTGTTGTATCGTTTGTTCCACCATGTCTGGTCCATAAATCTTTCTTTCCCCTAACTTTGTCTAGTATAGTGGGGATGTGCACTTATAGCCATACAACGCTTTGTATAAAGTCATCTGAATACTAGAATGGTAGCTGTTGTTGTAAGCAAATTCAGCTAATGGTAAATACTCATCCCAATTTCCTTTAAAATCCAATACACACGCTCTCAACATATCTTCTAGCGTTTGTATCATTCGCTCTGTTTACCTATCCATTTGAAGATGATAGGCTACACTAAAACTCAACCTTATACCCATAGCTTATTGTAGCACTTTCCGAAATCTAGATAGAAATCAAGGATCTTTGTCAAACACAATGATCGGACCGGATTGTCGCCTTACGGGATGTGAAGAAAGTGATTGCATCAAATAATGCAGTATAGGGTGTAACATCCCAAATTTTGGCTCATAGATACAAGTAATAGCACAAGGAAAGGATGACTACTAAGTCCAACGTAATGAAAGTCCCAGAGATCCCTCAGACGGAAAAAGAGATTTTCCAAGGACAAATGTGTAAAACAATAGTTTCGGGGACTAAAGAATGACGAACTGGAAATAACTAAAGGCCAGAGGTTATGCCAGAAACTCGTAAGAGATGGTTCCGAAGGTTAGGCCTAAGGAGGGACCAAATTGCAAAGAAAAGATTCCTAGGCCAAGTAGGGACCTACTTGTAAATAATAAAAGTTCTGGTCAGCTAATGCTTAGAGTTAGCGAAAAAGGACCAAATGACTTAGAAAAATTTTAGAAAAATGGGAATAGGATCCCAGAGCCAATGTAAGGCTAGAAATGACAGAAATGCCCTGAAGTCATTCTAGAGTTTTGAACAATTTGAGATAGTAATTTAAATTGAATTATTTAAACTATGAGATGGCCTCAAATAATCAGGAAAACTGGGGAACAATAGTTGAGGAATTCACACAGATTGTAAAATTAATTTCGTCCCTAGAAACTGACGAGGTTAGCTTTAATTAAATTTAAAGGCTATTTATACCCTATCCAGGGAAAGTCAAAATAGTTGTCTACAGTTTGACTTTTAACCTGATAAAAATTAGAGGAATTCCTTGTGATGAAAGGGAAAGGATGAAACCCAGAGACATATCGACGAAGTTATGAGCCAATAGAAAAGAATTCGACAAAACGGACTCTAATTAAATATTATTTAATTAATTACGTCACTGAGGAGAGAGGGATGAGATATTCCTTTCTCTATAAGTATACCACATGGAGATTAAGTTAAGAGTCAATGGAAGATACATTGGCAATGCTCAGAAACCCAGAAGAGAGCCGGACTGACAATGTCGGGTCCCTCAAGGGTTAAAATGGAAAATTTATGAAAAATTCTCAAAAATTCCGTAAAAATTGGAAAAAGGGTAAATTATGGGTTTTTGAGTCATATATGATGTTTTGGGAGTGAAAATAACCCAAAATAAATTATTGCGACATTTCTCAAAAATAGTGATTTTTGAAGAAAATAGTGAAAATTAAGGAAATATAATTATTTTAATTATATAAGGCCCTCAATAATTCAAGGAAAAATGTGAATAAGTTCCTTGGGAATATATGTGAATTTCTAAAATTCTTTCCAAGCATTGGAAATGAAGGAAATAATTTATGACGAATTTACTTCTGAAATTCTATCGGTAAAAGCCCAAATTTGGAGAAAAATGTGAAATAAATAGTTAGAGGTTATGAAAATCCCCAAACTTTCCAGATCATACTTTTATATTAAATTTGGATTTTTCATGGAAAGAAATAAATTTTTGGATGCCCGGACCTATTTTTCCCAATAAAGGCCTAAAAGGAGCAAATCGGGTAAAGGATTATGGTTGGGATTGAACTAGATTAATCCCATTGCTTCCTAACCAGATTTGGGGCACTTATTTAGCCCAAAGAATCAGAGGATTTTGTGCTCCCTAGGCCCATGCACATGGTCAAGTTGGTTTGGATAAGGTTTAATCATGACTTTGCAAAATATCTCAAGTAAGCTTGTGAAATAAGCTTGCATATGTGGCTGATTGTTTCCCTTCCACTTGGTCCAAAATTTTGAAGATATTTTGGGTAGGAAAATGCTGATTAATAGGAGAGAGAGAAGGCAGCACATGTGGAAAACTTCTTGGAGGAGAAACAAAGATCAATTACTAGGATTAAATCGGAACCAACGGCCAGGATTTGTTCTAGCTTTCTATAAATACCCCTCCCCACCCCTCCATTTCGTCCAAGCACAGGGGACCTATGGGAAAGCTCTCGCAAAATGGTTTCTAGAGAGAGAAAGAAGAGGGAGAAAGAAAGGCCAAGTGATCCCAAGCCATATCAAGCTCTAAAACAAGTTATGTGTGCCGTTTTTGATGTAGTTTCTACCTCCCTTGTTATTTTTGAGCTGGTGGTTGGTTTGATTGGGTTTTTGATGATTGAAATCCTATGGGGAGGTGCTGCACGAAATTTATTAGAATAGAAAAAGATAATATGGATGTTAAAATCATGTTTGAAATGGAAACAACACGTTGATTTTGCAAGAAATCCAACTTTCCCTTAGTTTGTGATTTTGTTCGGCCTTGACTGCTTTGAATGGTTAGGATTGGATTTTGATTATTTTGAGTTTGGAAATATATTCTACGTACAAAATTATATGGGGATAGCATGTGAAAATAATTTTAGGAAGGTTGGAATTGAAACTCAAAACTTAGAGTTCAAGTATGTTCAAGAAAGAATTAAGTAAAGATAAGTTGATGACTTGATTATAATAATTGTTTTGCATCATGTATTGATGTGTTTGGGACCTTGGAACATCCAAGAGGATGTTTAATGGTGTTGACCGAAAATCCATAGGGTTGGAAAGACAAGGGAATCAAAGGAAAAGCAAGAGGAAAGCTATGTTACAAGATAGTAAACTTACCTGTATTATGTGCTTGATATGTATGCTTGCATGATGTGTTTGTGTTGCCATGATGTGACTAAGCTATGATGAAATGTTTGCAAAGTTATGTTTGTAAGTTTATGTTATGTTTTGCCTTTGCAATATGTTATGAAAGCATGAAATGCTTTAGTTTACTTTCTATGGAATTTATGTGTTAATGTTATAACATGTCATGCATGTGCATTATGTCTTGCATGCTTATAGGTAGTGTTTGCTACTGAGATTCTCTCCAATCTCACCCCTCCCTAACTAACTATTTAGGTCAATCAATGGTGGGCAATAATGGCACAAGAGGCAAGGAGAAGAAAGTGGAGAATTATTGACGTTAATGAATGATGTTATTATTTAATGTGTAATTCTCCTATTCTGTAATTTATGTTATGGATGCCAATGATGCCATGTATTTAATTATAATATTTATGGGATAAATAGAAATGTATGAGGATGATTGGGAAAGTGTAAACTCAATTTATGTATGCCAAAGAAATAGAAAGAATTAAAGTAAAAAGAGGTTAAGAGATAAAACATAGGTCATGGAGCAGTGAGTTTGTAGCTCCAGTTTGACCTACCAAATCAATGAGTTAAGTTACGAAATTTGACAAAGATATAGTACACATCCTAGGCTTTAAAATGAGAGGTAAATCACCTTAATTGGATGTGTATACAAGGAAATACAAATTTTCAAAGTTAAGACGAGTTCCAGAATTTACCAAATGAATAGTAATTTTTATTAATTAAATTGTACAAATTGGTCATGGATAAGTCCAGTTGATATTTTTATCTTAAAGAGAATTGAAGGAGCTTTTTGTAGAATTTTGGAACATCTCAATATGATTTTTTATGGAATTAGTTATGATTTTTTAAAATTGGACCTGAAATCTGAATTTAAACAGTGAATGGTAATCCGAGTAGTTATGTTGAAATTTTAAATCCACGGGCTTGTGTCATGACCTGCCTGAACCATAACGCTTACTAATGTGCACTCTAAGGGGTTAAAGGTAGGATGTTTCATTTTTTGTATCAGAGCAAAGGTTCTGGCAGTTGTTTAAATAGAACAGAGGCTCTAGTAAAGGTTTTGACAAAGGTATAAGCAGAGTATTGGTTCAAGCAAAGCCACTATGAGTGAAATCCTTATCTAGGAAAGTAATGGGTTACCAAGATTGGTCCAACTAAGGTTATGAAACTGAGGTGACTTCTCTTAGGGAAATGGATATAGAGGTGGAGTAAGGAATGACAGAAAGCAACCTAAGAGACAGGTAGTCACTATTAAGAGACTCCCCCTCAGGAAAGAAATGGTTGTGCTGAAAGAGCTTGACTGGGGTATGAGTTAAAGTTAAAAGACTCCCCCAGAGGGTAGCGGCTAAGAGTGCAATAGGCCAGTCAGGGGTATGAGTCAGTGCCCCAGTAGGGGAACCAAGTGGCAACCTAAACCCTAAGTAATCGATATAAACTCAATAGAGGCAAGGTAACAGGACAAGTTGCTTGAGGTATGTTCAAATCCCTGAATAGAGGTAAAAATCTCTAAGCGATAGTAAACCAAGAGGAACAGAGATTAGATAATAATGAATGAAGAGTCAATGATGACCTTGGTACCTGACCTAGATACCATACAATAAGGTGATTAAATGTTTATTGTGTGATGTCATGAGGGTATGGTGATCAATACCTGACCATAAGAATAATTGGTCAAGAGGTAAAGAAAGTTAGAAAGAATAAAGTCAGGCATGATCCCTCTTGAGGATAGATTTGAACAGAACTAGATGAGAATGTGAAACTTGATGGTTACACTGGGAACTGATTTATAGAGAGAGATGAGTAAGTTCCTGAAGATGCTTAGAGCCTGATGATGCGTAGATACTTGATAACGTTAGGGACTAAATGGTACTCTTTTGTGTCCCTAAGGCATCTATGAGAAGTGCGACCATAGCACTCAGGCCAATAGGGAATTGATTGAGCTCAAATTATTCTTATCTTTTAATTACATCATCCATGATTTTGTTGCATTTTCTGGCTCTTTTGGCTATAATTGAGCTTATTTTAGATTAAGAGTCCATGCATTGAGTTAGTGTCTTTTTTAGGGTAAAATCGTCATAATTAGTTATTAATTGTATTCAATTAATTTCTAGGACAATTGATGCCTTAAATTGTTGCTTTTTAGTATAGGACACCTAAGATTGAAGCCAAGGTTGAAGACTCAAGGCACACAGAGCAAAAGAAGAGCCTCTGCCATGGTTCGCCGCGGCGAACTCCTCATAACAGCATATCCAACCCGACCATTTTGGCAAAAATTGACCTGTCTACTTCCATAAACCAACCTAAACACGTCATATTCAGGTTAGAAACCCTATTTTTGGTATGAATGAGGTCACACACGGACATCTAGCCACCATCCACGTTTTCTCTTCATCTTTTATCATTCTCTCACCAAACCCTAATTCCTCTATCTTCCACTGTCACCTTCACCTATGGGAAACACTCAGTCAGTTTCATTGGAGATGCTTCAGTATACCATGCGTGGCTAGGCTTCTTCCAGCTCTTGAAGATGAATGATTGGCATAAGTTCTAAGAGCTTCAAAAGGGGAGTTTCAGTTTCATCTTAGTTCTAGCTATGTATTTATGAATTCCTAGGTCTAGGGTTTGTAAATCCTTAGTGAAAGACTTTGATTGGTCTGTAATCATTAGTTGATGATTTAGATTTGTAGTTGGATTGGTTAATGTTGAATTTCATGCTTCAATATATGTGGTCACATATATGTTCTTTGTAGCTCTCTTGATTCTCTTCATCTTGCATGGTCATGCTTTGATGATGAGTTGATTTTCTGTTGTATTGAACCATTTGCATTAATCATTCTCAATTACACATTAGGGAAGCTTAACAATGTTTTCATTAATGAGTTCATTAATGTAAGCATTGGACTCAATGAGTTATTGAGGTTGTTATCAAGAAAACCTAATGAATTTATAAAACTCCCAAATCTTAAGAGAACTATGATTGCCAAGAATCCATTTTCAAGAGGTTTTATCAATTGATTCAGTACTTGATTTCCATCCATTTCATCTTAATCTCCTAAAAATCCAAAAATACATTTACATTCTATTGCATTTTATCTTAATTACAAGTCTCAATGAAAACCCCCAACCTTTTCTAGCTCAATTTGCATTACCATGGCATTTAGTTAATTTAGGATCATAATTTCGACTCCACAAGTGAAACGACCCGAGGTTGTGCCTATAGTACAATCCTTGGATTAATTTTGAAATTGGCCCCAAGGTGTAAGTAAGACAAGTCAAGGCGATTTCAGGAATATGAGAGATGAGATCCCTACAGATAAATGCCATTGCCAAGATGACCGAACAAGTCACGTTGAGAGGCTCCCTTAATAGGGATTTGGCATGCAAGAATGTGCCAGGACGGAGATTAAATAACAAGCAGGTCTTGGCTATAGAATATCTCTCAAATTGGGAGGTGGTTTTTTGATGCAGAGTTGACGCTGCTCTGCCAAGAGCAAGCTGTCCTCTAAAGAGAAGGAAGAGGAACTGTTATGATGGGGTTGACAACATTATGCAGGTAACAGTGGGTCCTCCCGAAGCGGTATAGTTGACACCGTACTTGTGAAAGTGTTATGTCCTCTATCAAGGCCGGGAAAGTGGTTGAGGTGACGTGCTCTGGTGTGAGCAATACGTCCTCCCATAGGAAAGAGTAATAATGGCCAACGTAAGGCTCATGGAGTTAACCCTAACCCAATAAGAGTGAAGTTGGCCAAGAGTGATGAAAGGATAGAATATCTAAGGATATGATGAAAATGATTTTACAAGACCTCTCCCTGCAAGATGAGAAAGGGAATTGTAAGGCGTGGCAAACTGTCATGGATATAATGATAAGCCCAGAAGGCCATAGAGATGAATAAATAGCCTAGAGAATTACAGGGGAAAAATGATAGGGAAATAGCCTGAGGTTGCTAAAAGTTAAGGAAAAAGGATGAATGATTCCAAAGTTGACGAAAAGGATTGAGTAAGGCCTAAGAAGATAATACGGGTGTCTGTGATCAGTTCAGGGGAATAATCAGTCAAGTTATTGGCTGAGGATAAGTGACTTATTCTTTAACTCAGTCCATTAGTCTAAAGGCTCCTAAAGAGTGGAACGTGGCGGGTAGAATATGAAAGAATCCAGGGTCACAGTGGATCCTAAGAGGCTTACGGTAGAGCACAGTAGCTCCCAAGGTTGCAGTAGACCAAGCCTAAGGGAATGTTGCCGAGCTATAAGGGCAGTATCTCTTTGGGGCACGAGAATGAGATGACCAGGGTTGAGTTTAAGATAGGGAAACCTCCTCGGGTTGGTTACCTAGTACAGAGAGAGTACCCTTGACTTTTTCTACAGATACTGTTATTGTTAATTAGACTGAGCTCAATTCTATTATAGTCAACAAAGAAAGGTGAGGAAAGTAAGAATTAAGGGAACCACAGGCTGTAGGTCCTGAAGGTTATACATTCAGGCAAGTTATGTGTGAAATCATAATGTAAAAGAAAGGGAATAGGCCATTAAAATAAAATATGAAAGGGTCTAAAATATGAAGATATGGGAAGTACCTAGAGAAAATATGACAAGAGAAACCCAGAAAGCCACGATATGATGAGACACCTTAAGAAAAGGTATGATATTAAAACACAACATTGAATATGTGCCTAAGGAATGAAAGACATGTGTAAGTGTTGGAAATTGTGCCCTAGGAACCAATCATTATGTAATGAACATTGTTGATTTATGAATTTCTTAATTATGTTATCATATTATTTGCATGTTTACTGTGATGACTATCCTTGGATAACTCATGATTTTATCCTAAATGTCCCTGGTCGGTCATCTATGTGGGAGCAGAGATGAAATAAGACCAGTATGACTTTGAAGATGTATAGAGATATAAATCAAAGTCATAGGCACATGTAAGAGTACAAGGTATTGGACCGACCCGCTATGAGAGAGTTGCATGGGTTAAGTCATAAACTTCTCTCATATACAAACCATGTTACTATGCCCTTTGACCTGAGATCATCATGGATTCCTACATGAGAAACGCTCAGCTTTGACCTAGTCAAAAGTCACTTTTGACCGAGTGATCATAAAGACTATGTTCAGGCTTAGTGGTTTTTCATATAGAGGAATGTGAATGGTTAAGATGGAATTTGTCCCTCACATTCGTAGAGAGATATTACTGGGCCCCTCGATAAGTGAGTCTGAGAAATGTATGGCCATACTGTAATGGAAAGGTAGTTCCATTTCTATACTCAGACTACTCAGGGATCGAGAAAGTAACGGTCAGGAATAGGAGGATGACGTTCTCCATGCCTCATCCATGACCAAAATGTCGTGTGACAAAAGAGATGTGATATGGTTGTATGAAAGGTTACATCGTTCATCGATCCTCATATGATTTGGGTAGTCGTGATGTCTTGCTAGAAACCGCTTACGACTTGTGAGTCATTATAGTAAATGGCCCATTGCCAACTTCATATGGGCCTACAGGGTCGGACACAAAATAGCCCAACACGAGTTATGATGTCTAGATTCATTGAATCTAAGATATGTCCAGATTCAATGAATAATCTAGGGTAGACGTGTGTGTGTATATATATATATTCACGTATATATATTATATGATATAAAAGATATTTATAAGATTTGATTTATAAGGATAAATTAAATCTATATCATTTTTTAAATTGATAAGGTATAATATCTCAAATTTGATTTATTAGAAGAAATCAAACATAATTCCGTCATATCTTTATTTTGAATTAAATGAATAGGTGAATTAAATCTGTAGGACTGATTTAATATAAAAACCGTATTTATTTAATTATTTATAATTTAGGATTAATTCCAAAATCCAATATCCTTAGCGTCCTATACATATTTGATATTAGGAGCTAGGGTTTTGGGCGTGTGAGGGTGCAAAACGTTTGCAGATAAGAAACGATCAATAGAGAGACGGTGAGGACGGATTATCAAAACCCTAGAAGGACAAGAGGCGCTAGCACGTCGTTCGTGATTGGAACGCTGTTCGTGTGGATACCGGTAGAGGAAGCCGATCTGAGTCGTCGACTTCTCACAATCAAAAGAAGAGCATAGGCATCCCGAACGTCGGAATCCCCGAGCCACCATCGATTCGAATACCACAGGTAACACCTCTTACCACGTGACTTAAACACAATCAGTAGATCCAGGCAAGGAATTGAAAAATTTTAAAGTTAATGATAAACCTTGTCGCTAGGTAATCAAAGTTTTACTAGGGAAAATGCAGCAAGTGAGGCACTACCTAGGTCATTCTTCACAAGGAGCCTTAAGTTGTATTTCAATTCTTAACAATTCACTATTAATTATCAAATTACCAAGATGAGAGCTTTAGTTCAGAAAAAGAGAAATCAAAACAAGAAACAAATCTAATGAAAGGTAAATTGCAAATGAGATTCAGATGAGAGATAGTAGTTCCCCTAGCAATTTATCCAACCTTCCTTGTTCAATCTTATAATTTGGAGTCTCTTAGTGTCAATTAAATGGATAGATTCAGCTACTGCTCAAATCTCTCTTAACATAGATCAGAAACAACTATCTTACTAGATTCATTATTTTGATCTATGAGAAGGAAAATCAATTGACAAGAACACTTGAGAAGCAAGTTGCAATTCTCTAAGAATGACCACAACTGTGAATCATCAATATATTCAACCAAAATTCAGATTTACAGAACAACAGTCCAAGTAAAACGAATTAGATTTACAAATCAACAGAGAATCCTCTATTCAACTGAACTAAAGGACACAACTCACATCTAATGTTCAATCAGATCTAAATTCCAAGAAACATAAATCTAATCACTCAATCTTCATTCTAATCACAATTGTTCAACTGAAACAAATGACTCTTAGAATAGAAGGTAGAAAATAGATCTGAAATGACTCCCTGTTTAGCTCCATGAACTCAGGTCAGCTTCATTGCTAGAAGAACTTGGAAATTCAGCTACTCATACTCTGGATTAGGGTAGAAACAGCAAGAATTGATGAAAGATCCATGGTTGATCGGTGGAAATTGATGGAATTGGACGAAAATGGAAGAGAGAAATGAGAGAGGGCGGAGAGAGCAAGAAAATCGCGTTGGAGGGAGAGTGAGCAACTGAAATCTGATCCTCCTGTTGAAGCGCGCGACTTCAGCTTTTAAATCTGGAAATTTCGGTCATCCGCCGCGGCTCCTCCGTCAATCCGCCGCGGCTCCTGTCCTGTACGGCGTCGTTTTGATTAATGATCCTGAGCTTCATGAAAACCTCCGTCCGCCGTGGCGCCTTAGTCCATCCGCCGCGGCGCTTTTCACCGAGAGTACCTTGGAAATCCGCCGTGGCGCCTCCGTCAATCCGCCGCGGCGCCTCAGACAGAATGGCGAAAATGCTACTGAAACTTCCTGAATTCATGCCAAAGCAGGGATCAAAAGTACACACAAATAAAATCATATAAAAACATGTAAAAACACTTGCAAAACCTCATAATTCTTCTCACCAACTCTTATACACAATGGAACCTCATTATGCCCAAAGTATGTAAATATAGATCGCAAAAGTATGTGTTTAGGGCTAGAAATGTATGTAAATAATGAGACTTATCAACTCCCCCACACTTAGCTTTTGCACTCCTGGGCAAATCAAGTCTAAACATATTGTGAAAGAGAAGGATGCAAGAAAGGAATAAGCAAGTTCAAAAGTTCAGGTTACAACTGCAACCAACAATGATTCTTCAACCAACATCCATCCATGGAACATTCTAATGCAAAGAAACCAAGCAATGATATGTAATTTAATCCAAGTGAATAAGATATAGAAGACCACACAAGGGAATTAGTGTATCGCTCAACTAACAAGTATCAAAGGTTCTTTCACTCAATTCACTTATTCAAATGCTCTACCATATGCTTGTAATAGCTCTACCACTCCACCACCTAAATACATAAGTACTCAAGAATCAAGAGGACTTTTGTGGCTTGTAATGTAAGGGTGAGGAAGAAATGCACAAGAATGCATAGAAGGATAGAGATAATATGTGAATCAATGTGTAGAATTCAATAGCATTAGTAATATTCAATTGAGGATTTGACTTCTTGATCTTGAAGTCTAAAGCTATAAAGGTGCTTTTATTCCCACTTTCTTTTCTTTTCTTGCCTTTTTATTCTTTTCAACTTTTTATTCTCTTTCTCTTTTTGTTTTTTTTTTTCTTTCTTTCTTTTTTCGTGTTTTTTTTTCTTTGTTGTTTTTTTTTTTTCTCTTTTAAGTTCAAGTATGCATCTCCTCATATCAATCCATCAATTGAATCCATCAAAATGCTAGTGAATTCTAAAAGGAATTAATGAAATGAAATATGCATCCTTGTAGGAAAGAGGTTTTATAAATGAGAGTGAAATGAATGGAAAAATTCAGCTAAAAAGGCTCAAATGGGTAACAAGGGATAAATCATGCAGGGGTTGGCCATTTGGTCTAAGTAGCTAAATTGAATGAATGCCTCAATCATGTTCAAGAATACTAATGTTACATGTGGTCTTGATTAAGAACTAAGACAAGTTCTAGAGAGTATAAGAACTAAGTGAATGCACACACCAGAAATGAATATAAAGGCTCAAAGAATCCTTCCAACTAGGCTTGTCTTCCATATTCATTCACCTCAGGTAAAGAACACATCATGCTTAATCTCTATGCATTAGAAAATTTCACTTCAAGATATTAATTTCTAAATCAAATCAGTCACAAATGTAACATTAGAAATCCTGAAGCAAGCTTAAACCTTCAAAAAGTTTTTGAAAACTGAGGTTCTTCTACAAAAGACACAGAACACACAAAAACACAACATTCACTCCCCCACACTTGATCCTTGCATTGCCCTCAATGCAAATTTGAACAAAAGATAGCAAGGAAAAATTGGTAAGGGAAGGAATGGAAAGAAACAACAGAACACTTCAAAACAAACTAAAAACAACCTACACTTGCTACTAGTTATGCCCTCCCCCACACTTGCTCAAAAATGGAGTTCAAGAATGATAATAATCAAATAAACACAGACTAAAGTGTGTAAGGAAGGGGACAACCTGAAATTATGGTGGATCAAAATTCTCCTTGTAGATTTTGAGCAGGTGACCATTGACCTTGAAAGTCTTACTGCTCTTCTCATCTAGCAGCTCTATCATGCCAAATTTGTGAACTTTAGTGACCAAGTATGGTCCTTCCCATCTAGTGCTCAACTTCCCAGGTTTAAATGTGAATCGTGCTTTATACAGCAACACTTTATCTCCAACCTTGAAAGTCTTCCTTAGGATTTGCTTGTCATGAATCATCTTTGTCTTCTCCTTATAGAACCTGGAATTTTCATATGCTTCGAGTCTCAACTCTTCAAGTTCCTGCAATTGCAATAATCTTTCCATACCAGCAGAATCAAAATCAAGGTTACATGCTTTTACAGCCCAAAGAGACTTATGTTCAATCTCAACCGGTAGGTGACACATCTTACCATAAACCAATCTGTAAGGAGACATGCCTATTGGGGTTTTAAATGCAGTTCTATATGCCCACAAAGCATCATCTAATCTGGCACTCCAATCCTTCCTAGATGGTTTAACTATTCGTTCCAACACCTTCTTGATTTCTCTATTTGCATTTTCAGCTTGCCCATTACTTTGGGGATGATAAGGTGTGGATGTCTTATGTGTCACACCATACTTGGTGAATAACCCTTGTAGCAATTTATTACAAAAATGAGTGCCATTATCACTAACTACTGCTCTAGGAATGCCAAATCTAGAAAAGATGTTATTTTTTAGAAATTTTAAAACAGTAGCAGCATCATTCTTTTTGGTTGCTATGGCCTCTACCCATCTTGAAAGGTAATCAACTGCAAGAAGAATGTATGTAAAACCCATAGAAGGAAGAAAGGGGCCCATAAAATCAATACCCCATACTTCAAACACCTCACAGAAAAGCATTGGGTGTTGGGGTAATTCATGTTTCTTAGTTAGGCCACCAAATCTTTGACAAATGTCACAATTCTTGCAATACTCATAAGAGTCTTTAAAGAGTGATGGCCAATACAAACCAGCTTCCAATATTTTTCTTGCAGTCTTGTTAGCACTAAAATGACCTCCACAAGTTTGAGAGTGGCAAGCATGCAGGATGTCTTGAAATTCTTCATTTGGTACACATCTCCGAATGATTTGGTCGCTGCATACCTTCCAAAGGATTGGAGGATCCCAAATGTAGTGCTTAGACTCACTCTTAATCTTCTGCATCTGAAAATGAGACAAAGAGGGGGGAATTAGACCAGCAACTAAAAAGTTGACAATATGGCAATACCAAGGTTCCAAGAGAGACAAGGCAGAAACAGAACAATCCTTAAACTCATCACAAACAGAATCTGAACCGATTACTCCCCTTGTAGTTTCTGGTAAGCGACTTAGATGGTCAGCCACCACATTTTCTGCTCCAGGTTTGTCTTTGATGTCAATGTCAAACTCTTGGATCAACAACATCCACCTTAAGAGCCTCGGTTTGGATTGTGGCTTGCTGAAAAGATACTTGACAGCAGAATGATCAGTGAAAACAGTAACCTTAGAGTTAATTAGGTAAGGCCTAAACTTGTCTAATGCAAAAACAATAGAAAAGAGCTCCTTTTCAGTAGTTGTGTAATTAGTTTGAGCCTTATCTAGAGTCTTTGAAGCATAAGCAATAACCTTGGAAACCTTACCATCCTTTTGTCCCAAAACTGCACCCACTGCATTATTAGAGGCATCACAACACAATTCAAATGGTAAATTCCAATTAGGGCAAGTCAAAATAGGTGGAGAAGTCAATCTGGATTTAATCTCATCAAAAGACATCTTACATTCATCAGTGAAATCAAAGGAAGCATCTTTTTGCAGCAATTTAGACATTGGAAAAGTCACTTTACTAAAATCTTTTATGAATCTTCTATAAAATCCAGCATGGCCTAGGAAAGATCTAAGCTCCTTAAGATTTGTTGGATAGGGTAGAGAGGAAATTACTTCAACCTTTGCTTTGTCTACCTCTATTCCCTTTTCAGAAATTAGGTGACCTAGAACTATTCCTTGTTGAACCATAAAGTGACATTTTTCAAAATTCAGAATAAGATCCTTTTCAACACATTTTGATAGAGCTTTTTCCAAATTCACTAAGCATTCATCAAAATTATTTCCATAGATGGTAAAGTCATCCATAAACACCTCAATTCCATTCTCTAGCAAATCACTAAATATGGATAGCATACACCTTTGGAATGTGCCCGGTGCATTGCAAAGTCCAAATGGCATTCTTCTATATGCAAATGTGCCAAAGGGACAAGTGAATGTAGTCTTCTCTTGATCTTGAGGTGCAATGGGAACCTGAAAATAGCCACTGAAACCATCAAGGAAACAATAGTGAGATTTACAAGCTAATCTTTCAAGCATTTGATCTATAAAGGGTAGAGGAAAATGATCTTTTCTTGTAGAATCATTAAGTTTCCTATAATCAATGCAAACACGCCAAGAATTCTGGATTCTAGTGGGGATTAATTCATTTTTTTCATTCCTAACCACAGTGATCCCACTTTTCTTAGGAACAACCTGAACTGGACTTACCCACTCACTATCTGAAATAGGGTATATGATACCAGCACTAAGCAGCTTTGTTACTTCCTTTTTAACAACATCAAGTATGAGTGGGTTAAGTCTTCTTTGAGGTTGCCTTATGGGCTTTGCATTTTCATTTAACAATATTCTATGAGTGCAAATTGAAGCATTAATACCAGGAATATCTGCTAAAGACCACCCAATTGCACTTTTATACCTTTTCAAAACAGCAAGTAATTGAGATTCCTCAATATCAGTTAAAGAGTTAGAGATTATCACCGGGAGTCTTTCATTTTCAGCTAAAAATGCATATTTCAGTGTTGATGGTAAGGGTTTAAGCTCCAATTCAGGAGGTTGAACTACTGAGGGTATCAGTTTCTTGAGCTCCAAGGTAGTGCAATTATTTCCAGATTGCTTCAAGGCTTCAATACCAAAAATTTCAGTTGTACATTCATCCTCATGTGAGTAACTCTCCTTAGTTGGTCCCTGCAACAATGCATTTAAAACATTTGTAAATCCATGTGAAAACTCAAAGTTAGATGCAGAATAATCTTGGGGAATTCCAATTTCAGAAGTAAAATTAGATTGCAAAAGTGCACTCCCTATGCTACATATTTCAGCAAATTTGGTTGGTGTCATGCTTAATCTCCTAGGGTTGGGAGTAGCTGCACTTCGCATGATTTCCAAAGGTGTTCCAGTTCTGCATGGTTAAAGAAATTAAGATCAAGTGACTTGTAAACAGGATTGGAATACAAAATGTGATAAGAATTTAAAGGCAAATCCTGTTGTTCAGAAGGTTCAGCTGCATGCTCCTTGAATGGAGGTTCATCCATGAGACTTGGGCTGGCCTTGCAATCATGAGTCTTGTGCCCTTCACCTTCCCCTTCTTGTATAGGAGTTGATTCATTCTCTTGTGCTGTTGAGAAATCTACAAGCAATCTTTTTGCAAGTTGTTCATCACTTGACAGAGTGGAATTAGCATCAATGGAAGACTTAATGGATGAAACTGAAGACAATTCACTCCAAGTGGAAAGCCAGCCATCAATTTTAGAATCAATGCTAGGCACATCATCAAGGTGTGAAGAAAAAGAAGATGAAGGAGAATATATGGAGGAGAAAGAGACGAAGGAATCTTCAGTATCATCATTGTTATCATGCTCAAAAATAGATTCACACTCATTTTCAAGTGACACATCAATCATATTAAGCCCTAACAGAGAATAATCCTCATGTGGATGTTTCATCATCTCATACATGTTAAATTGAATTTCTTGTCCACCAAATTCCATTTTTATAATCCCATCCTTCATGCAAATCATGGTGTTGGCAGTTCTTAGAAATGGTCTGCCCAAAATCAATGTGCTTTCACTTATGGCCTCATTAGTCATATCTAACACATAAAAATCAGCAGGAAATACAAGGTCTTTTACTTGAACCAAAATGTCTTCTAAGATTCCCTTGGGATTCCTAATAGACTTATCAGCTAGTTGCACTAAGACACTTGTAGGTTTCATGATTTCAACTCCTAAAGCATAATAAACAGAACTTGGCATCACATTGATAGCAGCACCCAAATCTAGTAAAGCTTTAGAAATATGAAACTTACCAATTTGACAAGGAATGGAGAAAGCTCCTGGATCTTGGCATTTCACAGGTAATTGAGCTTTAAAAAGGGCTGAAACATTAGGGCCAACTTGCACCAATTCATTAGTTTTAAACTTTCTTTTATTAGTGCAAATGTCTTTTAAGAATTTTGCATATTCAGGCACTTTCTTCAACAAATCCAGCAGAGGAATGTTAATTTCTACTTTACTAAAGAAATCTAAAACTTCTTTATTTTGCTTTTCTTTTGCAACCTTCTGCCCAAACATAAAAGCTTTAGGAAAAGGTAGATCTTTCAAGCTTACCTCCTTACCTTGACTTCCCGGTTTATTGCTCTTGTGAGGATCTTCAACTTTCTCTTGCTCAATCTTCCCATTGTCCTGGTTAGGATCTGCAATTCTTGAAGAAGATTGCCTCAAGTCCTCTCTCAATGGTGTTTCATGGACGCCTTTATCATCCATAGTTGAAGGGCCGGCTTCAGTTGTGCAACCTTCAGTAGTTGCACTTCTACATCCGGTTTCTTTTCTTGCTTGCAGAAGTTGCTTCTCTCTTAAGCTTTCAGATTCCACACTTGGTGGTTTCTTTTCATGAGTAGAATTCCCTTTAGTGTAATGATCTTCATCCAAGTCAGATTCTTCATCATTCTCATTGAATGTCACCTTTCTTCCACTTCTCAAACTTATGGCATTCAATGACTTGGGATTAATCACAGTATTGGAAGGCAAAGCTCCACTTGTTTTTGCTTGAAGACTGCTGAAATTATCTGAAATTTGGGTAACAAAGTTAGCCAAGTTTGCTGTCTTAGTTTCCCATTGTTCAACCCTATTCTCTATAGCAGCCATTCTTGCATCAGATGCAGTGGTATGCTTATCAATTCTGTCCATTTGAGATGCCATAGCACTGAGATTAGCATTCATACTGTTCATGCTTTTCAACAAAGGACATGTCATCATTCCTTGAATTACCAACTTCTTGAGTAGTTTGGGAAGGAACCATAGCTTGTTCTGAATGTTGACGTTGCTGGAACCTATTCTGCATGAATCTCTCCTTGTTGTTCTCTCCTCCTCCCCATCTAAAATTGGGATGATCCTTCCATCCTTCGTTATAAGTGTTGGAGAAAGGGTTCCTTTGCTGATATTGACCGGCTCTTTGTTGATACATGGCTGACACTTCTTCAAATTGAGAAGGGCAAGATTCAGTACAATGCATCATAGAACCACAGGAGTCACAAGAGGGAGCTACCAAGGCTTGAGATGTTCCCATAGCACCACATTGTTTAGTTGACAAGAGTTGCTCCATCCTAGTCATTCTCTTGTCCATCCTTTCTGATAAGGCAGCAAATTGAGAGTCTAAGTTAGTAGGATTTGACCTTAAAATTTCATTGACAGATTGGTTATCCCTTGTGCTGAATTGCTGATTATTGTTGGCCATCTTCTCCAATAATTCCCAAGCATTGTGAGGAGTCAAATCAAATAGTGAACCATGGGCTGCAGCATCTATTGTGTTCTTGTGATGAGATAGCAAGCCCTCATAGAAATATTGAACTAGATTAGACTTGCTGATTTGATGATTTGGACATTTAGAAAGCATAGCTAGAAATCTTGTCCAATACTCATACAAGGTCTCTCTACTATCTTGTTGAACTCCATAGATAGCCTTCCTCAATTTAGATGTCCTTGATGCAGGAAAGTACTTCTCTAAAAAGGCCTTCTTAAGTTGCTCCCATGTAAGTGTTGTGAAGTGCTGAGGTAGACTTTGCAACCATTCTTTGGCATTTCCTTCTAATGTGAAGTGGAAAGCTCTCCTTAGCACATCTTCCAATTGAGCACCATGGGGCTTCATAGAGGAACAAACCGCATGCATATTCTGAAGGTGTCTATATGGATCATCCCCTGCAAGACCAAGGAATCTTGGTAAGGTATTAATCAAGGTACCTTTAAGTTCAAAATCAGCTTCAAAGTTATAAAAACCACATGGATCACAGTTCACACTTGAGTTATTAATTTCTCTAATGCTCCTATTCTCCTCATCTCTATTCAATTGAATATTAGCATTATGGAGAACATTTTCAGCTTGCCTTTCATTTTGAGGTCTATTTGTAGCATCACCTCTCTCAGTTTGGGCATTGTTATTATTTTGATCCATCACAAAATGATTGTCTATAAACCCTCCTAAAGTAGATTCAGATTCTGAGGAAGAACAAGATTCAACTTGAGGAAGAGAGTCACTCACTATAGGTTGCTTACTAGACTCAGCTATTTGTTTGGTTTTCTTGATTTGCCTAAGAGTTCTATTGATTTCCCAATCAAAAGGTAAAAGACCTTTATCCTGGGACATGCAACTAAAGAACACTAGAATAGACTAATAAAATAAATGTGAAAAAGCAATTAGACAAAAGACAGAAGTCAAAGAGAGAACAAAAAGCTAAGAAGGGATCAGGTGAAATCCGCCGCGGCCTCTGGTGCAATCCG
Source organism: Neltuma alba (assembly GCF_004799145.2). Lineage (NCBI taxonomy): Eukaryota > Viridiplantae > Streptophyta > Magnoliopsida > Fabales > Fabaceae > Neltuma > Neltuma alba. The sequence continues at coordinate 18,819 of NW_021635141.1, forward strand.
CCGCGGCTCTTTTTTGCAGGATTGATTCTGTGAAATCCGCCGCGGCTCCTGGTGCTATCCGCCGCGGCGCCTGGTACTGATAAACCAGATGGACGAATTCTGCAGCAGCTTCTGACACTGTTCACACCTTCACTCCTGCAAATTGAACCCCTTAACACAATGGTATTAGTTTGTCAACAAGAAAAATATCTCAAAAGCATAAAAACAACCAACCATCATTAGGTTAAATGGAAGAACAATTAAAAGGGAAAAGGTTGCTACAGCAAGGATTCAAACAATTCACAGCCTACTCAATTGTGTTAACTCCTTGACAACCTGTGGAATGAATTTAAAACACAGCAAAAAGGGAAACTACTTAACAACAAAGCACAAAAGTGAACATGCAGCACAACTCAAAAACACTAAAGCTACTTTTTCTGAAGTTTTGGGTTTTCAAACATGAAAATTTTCTTGGCACACCAGTGAATTGCTCAGAACCTCAACAAGTAAGGCTCCCCGGCAACGGCGCCAATTTGATAAACCTTGTCGCTAGGTAATCAAAGTTTTACTAGGGAAAATGCAGCAAGTGAGGCACTACCTAGGTCATTCTTCACAAGGAGCCTTAAGTTGTATTTCAATTCTTAACAATTCACTATTAATTATCAAATTACCAAGATGAGAGCTTTAGTTCAGAAAAAGAGAAATCAAAACAAGAAACAAATCTAATGAAAGGTAAATTGCAAATGAGATTCAGATGAGAGATAGTAGTTCCCCTAGCAATTTATCCAACCTTCCTTGTTCAATCTTATAATTTGGAGTCTCTTAGTGTCAATTAAATGGATAGATTCAGCTACTGCTCAAATCTCTCTTAACATAGATCAGAAACAACTATCTTACTAGATTCATTATTTTGATCTATGAGAAGGAAAATCAATTGACAAGAACACTTGAGAAGCAAGTTGCAATTCTCTAAGAATGACCACAACTGTGAATCATCAATATATTCAACCAAAATTCAGATTTACAGAACAACAGTCCAAGTAAAACGAACTGGATTTACAAATCAACAGAGAATCCTCTATTCAACTGAACTAAAGGACACAACTCACATCTGAATGTTCAATCAGATCTAAATTCCAAGAAACATAAATCTAATCACTCAATCTTCATTCTAATCACAATTGTTCAACTGAAACAAATGACTCTTAGAATAGAAGGTAGGAAATAGATCTGAAATGACTCCCTGTTTAGCTCCATGAACTCAGGTCAGCTTCATTGCTAGAAGAACTTGGAAATTCAGCTACTCATACTCTGGATTAGGGTAGAAACAGCAAGAATTGATGAAAGATCCATGGTTGATCGGTGGAAATTGATGGAATTGGACGAAAATGGAAGAGAGAAATGAGAGAGGGCGGAGAGAGCAAGAAAATCGCGTTGGAGGGAGAGTGAGCAACTGAAATCTGATCCTCCTGTTGAAGCGCGCGACTTCAGCTTTTAAATCTGGAAATTTCGGTCATCCGCCGCGGCTCCTCCGTCAATCCGCCGCGGCTCCTGTCCTGTACGGCGTCGTTTTGATTAATGATCCTGAGCTTCATGAAAACCTCCGTCCGCCGTGGCGCCTTAGTCCATCCGCCGCGGCGCTTTACACCGAGAGTACCTTGGAAATCCGCCGTGGCGCCTCCGTCAATCCGCCGCGGCGCCTCAGACAGAATGGCGAAAATGCTACTGAAACTTCCTGAATTCATGCCAAAGCAGAGATCAAAAGTACACACAAATAAAATCATATAAAAACATGTAAAAACACTTGCAAAACCTCATAATTCTTCTCACCAACTCTTATACACAATGGAACCTAATTATGCCCAAAGTATGTAAATATAGATCGCAAAAGTATGTGTTTAGGGCTAGAAATGTATGTAAATAATGAGACTTATCACCCAGTAACTTGGTGGATCCCACAATTGATATGTACCAGGAACTAATGGATCCTAGTTTTGACATTCAGTCTCACGGACAGCTTGTTAGCCCAAGTGTACACCCAAGTGACATCCCCGAACCTAGTACCAAGCCAGGGATACCCTTGACGCCCAGAGTACCTATCCCTATTCCGACTAGGCCTAAGATCTGTAGTCAGGATCAGTTGAGAGAGAAGTTGGAATTCTTGGGTCGACATATCAAGAAAGATGAGGATCAGCAAGACCTGAACATTTACCTAGAATACCTTCAGGGAGTAAAGGTGCTATATCAGACTCATAGACTAGGTAACCCTTATCTAGACACCAAGGACTGGATCTTTACGATGACAGACATGCTTCCATATTTACCCTTCTAGGTATATGAGTTCTGTCACCTAAATCAGATAGTGGATTTAGGTGTTGAGGATTACATCCAGTACCTTGAAAACTTTGTTAAAATTCACTATTTTTTGACAGTCAGATCCTCGTAAAACTGACATAGGACTTGTATTGTTACAGCTAACCGTAGCAGGTTAGTCTGGCATGCTTCATTGCTATGTATGTTCCTAAGATGGCTATGTATATTGAATTATATCACTGTGACTGATAATTGATGCTTGAATGATGTATTATGAATGCATATGTTGTCAGATAAAATCTAAGCATGTTGTTTATTTCTTGTTCCTCAAATATGCTATCCGTTAAGTTAGCGCGATGGTTAGAACCCGAAGAAACCCTTCACCAGAGAGACCCTCAAGACGCAATGCAAGGGTCCATCGTGATCCAATACGATTAATTTTGGAATGCTTAGAACCACAATAAAAGGCTATTGAAGGGTTGAGGGCTGCACAAGCTAGCCAGGAACAAGAAAGAGATGCTGTAATAGTAGCAGCGATAGCAGTGGCAGTGGCTAACTTGAACAGAGGTAGCCGGAGGAAGAAACCTCAGCAGTGCGTGCAACAGAATAATTGCCTAGATCGGCAATGCTAGCAGTAGACCTCGACAGCATCCAGTAGTAGATGACTCGCTTTTGCAAGCACAATCCACCATCTTTCGATGGAGTAGTTGACGTCCAAGCAGTAGAGAATTGGATTAACCGCTTGAAAAAGATTTTCAAAGTTCTGAACTGTTTGACTAAGCGAAAAGCCCAAATGGCTATTTACCAACTAGAAAAGGATGCCGATCATTAGTTAAAGAATACCAAGATTCTTCTGGATGCTCGGAACACGAAAGCGACATAGGAAGTGTTCCTAGAGCAGTCTTACCAAAAGTATTTCTGAAGTCAGTCAGGGATGAAAAGGAAGCAGAATTCCTAACCTTGAAGCAGAGGAATAACTATTCATTTGATGAGTACTTAGCTAAGTTTAGACGTCTTTCCCACTACTTTAGTTACTTGCGTTACCGAGATGATGAAAGGCAGATGACCAAAAGATAGTCAGAGGACTAAAGCAGTCCTTAAGGGAGATGATTGCTCCTCAACAGCTGGAGCACTTCAACAAGGCAGTTGAGGCCTATCGAATTATGGCAAATAGCTTGAACCATCATTTGATGCCTACTCCCAAGTTAGATAAGGGAGATTAGGGTGGCACCTCTTCTAATGCGAACGGGAAGAGAAAGAGGCTATAGGACAAGTAAAAGAGCAAGAAGGGAGGCAAGCCCTCAAATGGCAAAGAATGCCCAACCTGTGGTAAGAATCACGGTAATGGACCATATATGGCCAGACAGAATATCTGTTATACTTGCAGTAAACCTAGACACTTCTTAAGAGAATGTTCGTAAAGTACAAAAAAGGCAAGGCTGCGCCCTTGAGGATGAGTAATTGCCATCACAGGGAAAGAAACTCGAAGTCTCCAGAAATGATCTAAGGCATGATCATTATTAATAACCACCCCTTGATTGCAGTGTTTTATTCGGGTCCTAGTCATTTCCTTGTCTTGTAAATTGTTTTAGAAGACTCAGCCTGGTTATGAGCACTATTGTATTGCCTTAAACTTGATAAGTATGCCTTCTATGAAGTTGATGTGGTGATGGGATCGAATTGATTGTCTTCCCATAACGGCAAGGACAAAACCCTGATCCTACCCCCAAGAGAAATGGAGTAAATCCGGAAGTTAATTTAAACTTCATAACGGAACCCCAGACAGGCAATAGTAAGATGAATGAAGCTACGTGAGACTAGCAGAGGTTAAGAGAAAAGTGTGTTTTGTCATAATAAACCAAGAGAGTTGGTGGCAACGAACAAATACGGAAGTGATTACCAGAAGAGGTGGTAACTTCCATCACTGTAAACAAGGGTTCTGGTCATGACGGATGAACACAATAACTCTCAGATATTGAGGTGGTATCTCAACAAGATATAACTACTTTTAGAGATCGCAGAGAGTGAGATTAATAGAAGTTTGAAAGAGAGAGGTAGCCACTAATTAGAATTATTAGATTCCCCCTCAAGAGGAAGAGTAATGATAAGGAGTTGAATGAGACAATTAGAGGTTGAGTCTTTACACCATTAAGAAGGTGTAAGTGGCAGCCTAAGCTAGACAAACTCTTACAGCCTCGTTAGGGCTAGGGCACCATGATAGAGTAGCTATCTTAAGTCTTGGAATAGATGAATAGAAACTCTAAGATAGCGAAGTAAGATGGAGAGCCCTAGTGAAATGTCTTAAGAATCAAGAAGAAGAGGACGAGACAGATAGCTATACAAGGAACTAGCTTAGAGGTTGGCATGTTCCCCTTAATGTTAAGAGATACTCAGTTGCTTGGGGTTTAGGTTGAGAGGTACCCTTTTCAAGGGATAAGTTCTTGGCCAGGAATCTTCCTAGAGAAAATGGAAATTGGTCCTCCAAGTTAGAATTTACGTTGCTCAAGATGGAGCAAGGTACCTTATCCGAGTAGGAAAGGGAAGCAGCCGAGGCAAGGCAAGCGGAGTTAACCTTACCCAATGGAAGTATGACTAGCCAAGAGCAAAGCTAGGTTTAGATGTATCTGAGCTTAGCATAATACTAGAGTAAGTAGAAAGAAGAAGAACCTTAAAAGTCCTCTCCCTATAACTTCCAAAAGCAACTGCGAACAGAAAGAGAGGCTCCCTTTTTAGGGATGAGATGCCTCGTTGGCACACTACAGACATAGAAACTAGTAAGAGCTTGCACTCCTTGCATTTGAAATGCTAGGCATTATGCATGTTAGAGTATGCTCCTACTGAAAAGGAAAGTAGAGGAAAGAGAAGTTGCAAGTCCTCTTTCTTCACATGAAGTAAGAGATGGTAAGAGATGGTAAGAGCAACTAGAGGAATAAGAGAACTCCTAAGACAGATTGGCTTAGGCACCTAAAGAGACAAATAGGTAGTCTAGGGAATTGACATGAAGTCTAAGAGAATGGTAGTGGTTCTTAGAACAATTTTGGGAAATTATCAGTTAGGTGACCAACTGAGAGGAGGTGACTATACTTAGTCCTATGGTCAAAAGTCTCCCAGAGATCTTAAGAGCATGGTACCACTTTGGGAAGATAAGGACCAGGGATGAGTTGAGGATGTGGAACCCTCCTTCAGTTGTAAACCGATGCCGAGAGAGTACCCACGACTTCCTTCCAGAAAACCTTATCATTAATTAGGCTCGATTCAATTTCCTTTTGATTAATAGAGGAAAGCCAAAGTTAGAGGAGTTAGAGCCATAAGACCTGAAAAAGAAACATTCAACCTAGCTCTAGATACAGGAAGAACCCACGCGATACAGAGATAGACTGAGTATTGACAGATAAATCCTTAAGATGAGTCGAGAGACAAGAATGTAAGCTAAAAAGACCTGACTAAAAATAGATCAAGAAAAGGGGCCTAAGACAACAAAGTACCAAGGTTGAGCCTATCAGAATCAGTGCATCAGTTTCCAGTCAGCACTGTTTAGTTAAGTGTTTCAGGCAAGAGTAGCCCAAGGAAGGAGGACCCTGGGAAAAATGTGAGAAAGTACAAAAGCCAGAAATGTTAGCCATTTTGGCAAGAATGCACTAAGTCTAGCAGATAATGGAAGATGAAAGTTAAGGAAGCTGTTAGGCTACTGAGTGTCCTAAGCAGTATGGTTTCAGACTAAGACTCGAGATTTACTTGAAGTTTTGGAGGTCCTTATGAAAGAAATTGACATTACTCTCAACTTAGTATAGCCCACCATCCTGAGACAAATGGGTAGACGAAAAGAATGATATGGATGTTAGAAGATATGCTACACGCACATGTGCTTGATTTCAGCGGTAACTAGGATATGTACTTACCGTTAGCCGAATTCGCTTAAGATAATAGTTTGCAAGCAAGTATTTTGAATGGTGCCATATGAAGCACTCTATGGAAAGAAGTGTAGATCTCCCTTGTGCTGGATAGAGTTCAATAAAAGAAGTAAGTATGGTCCTAATTTAGTGGATCAAACTTCCCAATAGATTAAAGTTATTCAGCAAAGACCTCTAACAGCTCAAAGTAGACGAAAGAGCTCCTCAGATATTAAAGGAGACCATTCAAGATTGAGGTTGGTGATTAAAGTGTAACCAACAACGGAAGTTGGTCGATCCCTAAAGATTAAGAAGTTAAGTTCAAACTACAATGGACCATTTCAAATTTTGTCCAAGGCTGAACCAGTATATTATAAGTGAACCTTCCCCCGAATTTAAGTCAAATTCATGATGTCTTCCATGTCTCCTAATGAAAAAAAAAAGTACCATCTAGACCTGAAACATGTCATAAGCTATGATGACATTGTGGTCCAAGGCAACTCGTCTTTTGAGATCAGACTAGAGCAAATCATTGATCAAAAAGTTGAACAGCTGAGAAACAGGAAGTTTTCGCTAGTCGAGGTTGTTTTGAAAGGTCTTACACTAGAAAAAGCTACGAGGGAGATGGAGATTGAGATAAAGGAAAAGTATCCTGAACTTTTCCAATAAGATACGCTTTAAATTTCAAGGACGAAATTTATTTAGAGGGGGAGAAATGTCACATCCAGTACTATGATAATTAGGAATAAGAAATATTTCTGAATAATTAAGGGTCAAAAGTGACAAGGAGAAATAGAAGAATTTTGATGGAAAATAATCATTATAGTTTTCCAAGCCAATTATGAAAAGTTTGACTAATTAAAGAAAATTGGTCAAGAATAATTATGAAAAAATATTTCCAAGCCTCAGAAAATTAAGGAAAAATGAGGACAATATTCCTTGAGAATTATATGGGATTATAAAATTGGTTTTATGACCAAATTGCCCTCAGAGAATTACAAAGGAATTTAAGGGCGATTTAAGCTAGTTTAAGGTCCTTTATTTGGAAAATTCCAAATAAATATTTTCAAGGAGGATAAAATCCCAAGAAAATTTCTATGATATCCCAAGGAATTATAAGAGATTATGTAATTAAAAGAAGACCCTCAAGTATCCAGGATTTTTCCCAATTCCTTTGAAAAGTGGAAAAATCACTAAAAAGAAGGAAATTAGTTTTCCTTTTATTTAGTTATTGGGAAATTAAATTTGAGATGAAGAGGGCAATTTGGGAAGATAAAAATGAGAAGAATAATTTATGGATCTAATAAAAAATAATTACAGAGGCCAGAGCACTGTAATTATAGAAAAGAAATTAAACCCGAAGTCAAAATGCACCGATAAAGCAAGACTAGAGTCTTGCAATTCAAATGCTTCACATTTAGCCATGTGTCAAGCCTCTAATGGATGGTAATTAAATTCTTCCAAGTGTCAAGCTACCAATGGAGATGATCTTGACTTTGGAATTTAATTACATTATGATTTAAGTTAATTAAGAGAGAGGATTATGACTAAGTAAGCTTTTGACACATGGCATAGCATTAATGTTGGTTGGTGAGATATTTTTGGTGCCTTAATTGAGCTTTTCCTCCCCCATAATCAGATTACATTTCAGCCTAAGAGAAAAGAGAGAGAGCAAGAGTGATTTTATGAAGGGATCAAGCAAAAAGCAAGCATATTTGATCTTCCAACTAAGATTCAAGCTTGGTAAGTTGTTCGAAGATGTTCTTGCTTTGTTTTATTGATTTTTATGGTTGGAAAAATCACTTCTTGTCCCTTCTTGTTGCTAGCCAAAATGGGTATAGTGGAGGGAAGGAGGTTTTCTTGCAAAACATAGTTAGAATACTATGATTTAAGATTTTTTCAAGTGGTCCAAGATGTTGTTGGAAATTTTTCATGGTGGGTTTGTTAGAAGGACCTTTTGGCCACTTTCAAAACTGAACCCTAGGATTTTTTTTCAAAGTTTTGAGGCTTCTATTGTGTTCAAAATGAAAAATGGTGTAGGATAAACCTAAAGAACATGTGTTGGAAGCCATAGAATCAAAGATGCAATTTTTGGATTTTTAACCCTAATGGTTCGGTCAAGCTAAAACTAAAAGAAGGAAATTTATTTTGTTAAATCCAAGTAGATATTTGGAATCTATATGAAAAATCATGCAGGGAGGAGTTAAGGGAGAATTTTTAGGGATTATGGAAACCAACTCTAAAAATTCAAGAACAAAGATGGAAGCTTTAAGGGGTTTAGGAGTTACTTAAGTTATGTTATTGATTCTTATGTGGAATGGATGATGATTCTTGCTGCCCTTTTTATGGATTGCCATGTTAGGGTTTGGCATTTGTGGAAGCAAGAAAGAAGAACAAGAAAATTAAAGAGCATTGGATTAAGGTAGTAAGATTTAATTGACCTTAATGTTGAATGTTGCATCGATTGCTATGCAATTTCATATGCTATTATGTGGTTAAACTAAATGATGATGATGATGATGATGATCGTGTAGCTATACTCCTTGCTTTATGTTCCTTGGCTATTGCATGTTAGAGTGCTACATATATGAGGTAAAGTAGTTCCCTACTAATAGCAAAAGGTTGGAATGCTTGTAATTGATCCATGTTAATGTTTTGGTTGATTGATCTTGCTACTGGGATTTCATTGAAATCTCATCCCCCATATGTAACCTAATATTTTAGGAACTGAATCATCAAAAGCGAGGCTGCAAATCCAACGATTAATATGGCGATGAGCCATGAGGAAATATCTGTATTTGATTATGTATGAATATTAATGGTTGGTGCTGTAATCTCTAAGTAAGATGTCAGTTTAGAGCCACAGTTTATTAAGTTACCAAATGAATTTCTACACAAAATTTGGTATACTTAAATTTCACGTCCTGAGCTTCAAATTGACAATAGCACATTAAAATTGGCCAACTACACAATTTTTAATTATTTTTCAAAGTTAAGGTTCAGATTCTGGAAAAAGGATTTTTGCCAAATGGACAGAGGTGAATTTCACAAAAACCTGACACTTTTTCAAATAGAATTGGTTCATAAGATTATTTTTCTTTGAAAGAGCATTCAAATATATTTTTATAGAATTTTGAACTACTCCATTTTGTGTTTTCTAGATTAAGTTATGAATTTTTGAAGTTGGGCTAGAAAACTGGACTTTTACTTGATGAACAGTAAAAATCCGGAAATCAACATTTTTCATGAATTTTTTCTGCCCAAGACCATCCAATGTGGTCTAAAATGGTTTTAATTAAATTTGAAGTAGATCCGATAGTAAGGTGTAACACCTGAAAACTTTTACTTTGCAGTTTAGTCCCTAAAACTGCTTTGACTTCCTTTCTCATCTTTGGGACTTCTGCTCAAAAGGGGTGTAGTAGCCTATCTAATTTAGGCTATTTGTGGTACTTTTAGGCCCATAAGTTGAGATGTTACAATTCTCCCCCTCTCAAAAGAATTTCATCCTCGAAATTCTGAGTCAACACTCTATTCTTACATTTAATGAGAGGTTAACTGAGAAGAATATCCTCATTTATACTTAACTCTAACCTCTTTAACTTTTCATTATATCTCATTTTCGAGTTTCAACCCTAGACTTCATACTTACATAACTTGTCGTTCTATACTTTTTTGTCATTTACATGAGCATAGCCTTTGCTTTTAAGCATTTTGTTACCACTACTCACATTCTTCCTATACCTTAGGCTCATTCTTTCATAATAATACCATGACAGTACACCTGTCTTCATGGTATTTTACTATACCATTGCATTTTGGGCTCTTTTAATACTGCCTTTATCTATTCTTTTCGGTATACCCTGTCATTCCTCTTTACTTTAAGGGCATATCTCCTTCCTTTCCTTCATTGACTAGAATAGAATTAAGCTCAGTCTAATCAACAATAGAGATGTCTGGAACAAGTCAAGGGTACTCTTTCTATATTAGTCCACTGTTGAAGGAGATTTCAGTATCTTAAACTCATCTCTGGTCATCGTCTTCCCAAAAAGGTACAATACTCTTGCCCTTATGGCTCAGCCATTTTCTCTTAGGCTTAGTCTACTATGACCTCAGGAGCTACTGCGCTTTACCGTAAGCTTCTTCAGGATCCATCGTGACCCTGGAATACTATCATCAATCTAAGCCATCTTAGCATCTCTAGGAGACTCTAGACCATAGAGTTGAGTAATAAAATAAGTCACCTCTACTCAGCTAGTAACTTGACTGATTATTCCCCAAGACTGATCACAGATATCAGTATTGTCTTCTTAGGCCTTACTCAATCCCTTCTATCAACTCCTAAAATTCTAAGGCTTTCCATATTTCTTTAGCTCTTAGTTTAGCTTCCTTATGCCACTTTCCTTTTCTTTATGCCTTCGAATCCCTAGGCACTGGCTTATCTCTAGAGCCCATTAACTTGTCATTGTATTAATGCCAGCCTGCCTTGTCTTAGGATTCTGCAGTCCTTACTGTCTCTTAATAATTCAAATAGCATTAGGAGAGGACTTATATCATCACATTCTCATTATCCTTCAGTATTCCATAGTATCCTGTTAAGCTCGAGGAGCATCTGTTTGCATATCACGCTTCTATTGTCTTAACCAGTTTCACTCTCTCTCTCTGGGGTAAGGTCCATCCCGTGCCTTGCCTCGGCTGCTTCTACTTTTCCTGTGGGAGGATAGATTACTCTGACTGGAGCATCGTCAACTCAACTACTTATTTTCTGTTTCATTCCTTCAGAGGATAGCTTACTCTTACTAAAGTAGTGTCGCTCTGATCTGGAGAACCACTTCCTAATCTTAGAAAGGTACTTCATGGTCAAGACTTTCCTCATATGCAATCTCTGCTAGGGTATATTCCTTGAATACCATATCCCTATTAAAAGGGAGCCTCTCTACTAGATTATTCAATCTTATAGGCTGTGGAATCTATCTATAGGAATCTCATTTCTTAGATTCCTTAATGGTCTGAGTTATATGGTTGCACACTCTTGGATACCTTAGGGACATAAAAGAGTACTGTTTAGTCCCTAACATTATCATGTATCTAAGCATCATCGAGCTCTAGGTATCACCAGGAACTTGTTTATCTTTCTCTATGTATCAGTTCCCAGTGCAACCATCCACCTATTATATTCTTATTCATTTCCTCTTATCTCTATCCTCAAGAGGGATCTTGCCTCACTTTACTCTTTCTAACTTTCTTTACTTCTTGACCAATTATTCTTATGGTCAGGTATTGATCACTATACCCTCATCACATCACATAGAGAACATTTAATCACCTTACTGTGTGGTAGCTAGGTTAGGCACCTAGGTCATCATTGACCCTTCATTCATTATTATCTAATCTCTGTCTCTCTTAGTTCACTATCCCTTAGGAATTTCTATCTCTATTTAGGGATTTGAACAAACCCTTAGCATATTATCCTGTTACCTTGCCTCTATCGAGGTCACATTGATTACTTAAGGTATAGGTTGACATTCGGTTCCCTTGCTAGGGTATTGACTTATACTTCTGACTGGCTTACTGTACCTTTAACCATTCATTTCTATGGTCATATACTAATCATAAAGTGACCATATTATACAGCAGGTATTAATCATTAAAACATCTCCACTGTGTGACATTCCTGTCAGGCACCTTTAACCAATCACCCGAGGGTTAGGTTGTCACCCTGCTTCCCTATTAGGGTCTAGACTCCTATTCCTTACTGGCTTATCATACTCTTAGCTATTACCCACTACAGACATCTTTCAACTTTGACTCATTCCCTGGTCAATCTCTCTCAGCTCAACTATTCCTCTCCCGAGGAGGAGTCTCTAAGTAGTGACTACCTATCTCTCAGGTTACTCTCTGTCATTCCTTACTTCTCTTCTATGTCTATTTTCCTTGGAGAAAATACCTCAATACCTTAACCTTAGTTAGACCAATCCTAGTAACCCGTTACTTTTCTAATGTAGGTTTTACCTCATACCAGGCTTTGCTTGAACCAATACTCTGCTTATACCTTGGTAAGAACCTTTACCAGAACTTCTGTTCTGTTAAAACACTTACCAGAATCTTTGCTCCGTTTACATACTTACCAGAACCTCTGCTCTGATATCAAAATGAAACATCCTACCTTTAACCCCTTAGAGTACACATTCGTAAGCATTATAGTTCAAGTAGATCATCACACAAGCCCGTGGATTTAAAATTTCAACATAATTACCGGGTTACTATTTACTGTTTAACTTCTAGATTATAGGCCCAATTCAAAAATTCATAACTAATTCCATAAAAAATGTATTGAGGTGTTCTAAAATTTTATAGAAAGCTATTTTAATGCTCTTTAAGGAAAAAATATTCAATTGGACTTATCTATGCCCAATTCGTAGAGTTTAATCAACAAATATTACTGTTTATTTCATAAAATCTGGAACTTCTAGATTTATGCCTCAACTTTTGAAATTCGTCTCTCCTTGTATACATATCCAATTGAGGTGATATACCTCTCATTTTAAAGCTTGGGATGTGTATTATGAGTTTACCAAATCTTGTGACTTAACTCATTCGTTTGATAGGTCAAACTGGAGCTACAAACTCACTGCTTCAGGACCTGCGTTTTATCCCTTAACATCTCTTTACTTTAATTCTTTTTATTTCTTTGGCATACATAACATGGGCTTACTCTTTCCCATTCATGCTCATACATTTCTATACATGCCATAAGCATTATAATTAAATATATGGCATCATTGGCATCCACAACATAAATTACATAAGAGGAGAATTACACATTGAATAATAATATCATTCATTAACATGAACAATTCTCCACTTTCTTCTCCTTGCTTCTTATGCCATTATTGCCCATTGATGATTGACCCAAATGGTTAGTTAAGAAGGGCATGAGATTTAGGAGAATCTCAGTAGCAAATAATAGCATATTAATCATGCTAGATGGATGCTAATGCACTACACGTAACTTGTTATTTCTCTTGTTAATTGTGACATATTAGCATGCTCAAAGCTAACTTCTTGACGCATGGCCATGGAGACATAATCTTCTCATCATGAATAGGAATTACAGTAGCTAAAACATGTCACAATAACATTCAATAACATGTACTCGACAACACACAAACATACAATGTCAAGCAATGACAATAGGTAAGTTTACTACCTTGCACCTCAAGCTTTCCTCTTACTTTTCCTTCTATTGACTTTCCAACCATGTGGGTATTTGGCCAACATCACCACACATCCTCTTGGATATTCCAAGGTCCTAAACATAGTCATAATGATCACGTAATCTATTAGGACCAGGAGACTATATAATATTCAAGACTAGCTCTCTTGAACCTCAACCCTTTCTCTTGATTTTAGGGTTTTCTTTCTAGCTTTTCTAACATAAATCTTATCATTTTCCATCCTCAAGATCCATTTCTTGTCAATTAGACCACTTTAGATGGCCTTAGATTCAAGAAGATCAAATCTGAAAATTTTGCTTCGTGGGTACTATTCACACAGAAATTCCAGAATTTTTGTTCAACTTTGAAAATTCATAATTAATTCTAAAAAAATCAAAATTGAGTGGTTCCAAGTCTCGTTGAAAGCTCCTTAAGTTCTATTTAAAGAAAAAATAGTTCCAGGAACCAATTCCATGCTGAACAGTACCAGAAATGAATGGAGTTTGATAGTCTTCCAATGGTTAAACACTGTTTCCAGATTTCAGACCCTAATTTTGAAAAATCACCATAAATCGTACACATATCCAAATGAAGTGTTCTACCCATGGATTTAAAGCTTACAGAGTGTACTTTAAATTATCCCAAATTCCACTTATTCAAAATATGCATCAAGTCAGATGCTATAACCATCACATACCTTGATCTTGAAACTTGAATCTTGTTCCTTCTTCTTAGCCTTCACCCTTACGTTTTTCTCTCTAAATTTTGGCAGAATTTTCCCTCTTAAACTCATGTTGGCTGAAAATATGAAGGGGGAGAGGCTCTATTTATAGCCAAAAATTTGGCTTGAATGGACTAAAATGCCCTTGGTGGCTAATAGAAAGAGTAAAGGCAATCTTGGAATTTCAAGTTAACTTTTACATCATCATTGCATCATCTTCTTGCATCATCCTTACTTCATTCTTCTAGAAGATGCCAAGTGTCACGAATATGGCGGAGGAGAAGGGAGATTAGATCCTAGCCGTTGGATCAAAACTTAATCCTTAAGTTTCCTCCGAATTTACTTGGCTCATGTTTCTCCGACTTCCTTTATGGCCTTTCGGAGCTCAGAAAATTCTTCTATCAACTCCATAAATTCTCTTTAACTCCATAAATTCTCTTCAACTCAATTAACATCGTTGTTCAAAACACTCAAAATGGTAGACAAAATAAAGGAAGTGTGGGCTAAAAAAAAAAGGTCAAGCAATGGATAAATGGTTGTGGGTTGTGTTTGGGTAGAAAGGTATAGAAAAGAATGCCTCCATCATATTCAAAATCATAAATGCACATGTAATTTTGACCAAGAGTTAAAACAAGTTCTAGAGAATGTAAACCACATGAATAATCACTCAATATAGGAATAAGGCTCAAGAATATCCTTCCAACAAGGGTTTCACTGCTCAATTGCTCATACAAGAAGTTCAATCAATATGCACTAATCACAAGGCATTAAGACACTTATCATAAAAGCAACCCATGAGATGAGGATTAAAAAGATCAAGATAATCACTTAAAAACATACTTGAATCCCAAAAGTGACTATAAAGTCTTTAGAAAAAAATCATTTTCAAAATCCAGTATGCTTAAAAGTCCAAGGATGCCACGGTTTTCAAGAAAAACTATTTGATGCAATGGGGGTATATTAAAAAGGCAAAGGTTTGCTTGAAAAAGATGCAAAGGTAGCTTAAAAAGGTTCCTCCTACACAACAATGCCAAAAAGCAGAGAGAAGGTAACGGTGCGCAGCAAAAGGGTCCAGTTCGTGACCTGAATACAATGAGGTCGCGACCTGGTATACAGAGGCACATAGTCAGGAAAGGGGAATGAGGTCCCGACCTGAGATCATATGAAGTCACAACGCAAAATCACAGAGAACCCTCCCTAGCCAAAGTCACTCTTCAAGTCGCAACCTGAAGCAGTGAGGTCGCGACTTGAAGTCACAAAAACTACCAACGCAAAAAATTTCAAACTATGGCCACAATTAACAAGTAAAAACCCTTTCAGCAAGCATCAAATGATCCAATTCACAGCAATTCACCATCTACAATCAATTTAAAGCCAAATAATGATGATGAAAGATTGGATTCTGAAAAAATTTTGCCAAAAATTCTGAAACAACCACAGAAATGATAGAACAAAGCAAAATGGATTCCTCCCCCACACTTAGACTTGACAGTGTCCTCACTATCAATAGAAAAGGGAAAAAGAATTGCAACAGCCATAAAAAAACAAAGTAAACCAACCATTCATTGTAGAAAAGTTAACATACAAAGGAAATGTAGCTTTTGAGTACTAGGATTATAGGACAGAGCAACAAACAAAAAAAAAGAAAAGAAAAACACAGAAACAAAGCAAAAAGCTTCCAGCAGGAAAGGTTTCAATCATCCTCCATTCTTCTTTCTTCTTCAGCCCCGACATCTTCTCCTGCTTAGACATTAGCTTCTCCCATCAACATCAGTAGGAGCAGTAGCAGCAACACCAAAAGATTGCCCTAGACCCTCACTGAAAAAACTGGTGGTAGGAATGGTGTTCTCCTAGAAAGCCCGTTCATACTCTCGGGGGAAGTTGACCTTAGGGGCCCTGGCCATCTCCAACATCAGAGGATCCACAAACCTCTGCCTTCTGAACTCGTGAGACATAGAGATAGCTTTGTATGCATCGAACTCCTTGCTTAGGTTTGTCACTTGTTGACTGAGTTTGGTAATCTGATTATTCAAAGAGGCGAGATTGAAACTAGAGCCACCCTCAGCTGCCTCTTCTTCTGGTTCTTCCCCAATCACCCTTTTTCCTCTCTTTCTTTCTCTATTGGATTTGGAGGCAACATAGCATCTGGTCGTGAGAGGGTCCAAGAGAGAATTAGAGGGGCGCGTTGGTATCTCATGTGCTACACACAGATCAGTAACCAAGTGCGGAAATACCATAAGAGTTCGGACATTGTTGATACAACAATCAATCTGGTCCAGGGCAATAATGGGAATGTCAACCGGCTACATGGTCATCAGGAGATGTAGCAGAAGTGCACCCTCTTCAGAAACATCAGAAATATGGGCTGATGGCATTACATTATAAACCATGAAGTTCAGCCAAATCCTGGATTCATCATTCATGTGCTTGAGCTCGAAAACTTTCCGCCCACTTTCCTTTATGGTCCACCCAGCTTCCCCTGTCCCGATGGTTTAGAAGACCTCTACCCAGGGAACTTCAATAAATCTGATCTTCCATCGTTGGTACTCGTAGACAAGGACATCGAGCAACTTATAGAACTTCTCAACAACCTCCCGAGTTAAGAAACATTTATTGCCTTTAAAAGTGATCCCCCTATGTCTGTCTATAGCAGAGCAAGTGTAGAATTCTCTCACCAATGTCAAATTAGCCTTGTTCCTCTTCTTCATAAGTTCCTCAAGGACCTTTTGTTTGGCAAGCTCATAAAAATGGTACTGCTGCGTTTATGGAAAATATCACTCTTGAACTACTCCCCTGTTGGCAAACAATTCTACAGCTTTCTTCCTTGGAAGTCTAGTCTCCTCATGAGGGCGAAGCTTCTTCTTCAAGCCTGAAGGCTTGGGGTTTTTGGTGTGAGGCATCTGGGCACAAAGCAAATAACCAACAAGCAACCAAAGTAAACACACAAAATAAACAAACCTAGGAAAAGAAACTAAAAACTACACTAAGCCCAGAAACCAAGCACTCCCCCACACTAGGCCTACATTTACCCATTGCCAGACTCGATTAGGCAAAACAGTTGAAGATTTTGAACTAAGACATTTGCATTTTAAAACTATTAGGGAAATCATGAGAAAACCTAAGTATTCATAATTTTCAATTGCTCCAAAATCTATTTCTTGCTAACCCTTGATGTGTAAAGTCAAGATCCAATAAGAAATTGTAGTTTTGAAACAACAAAGGTAGATCAGGGGTGTAAAACCTCCTCTGTGAGCTCAGGTCGCAACCTGAGAACAGTGAGGTCGCAACTTGAATAGACAGAGGGAATTTCAAATTCAGAAAGGTTTGATGTCATGACCTGAAAACAGTGAGGTCGCAACCTAAACCCAGAAATTTCAGAAGACGCAGCACTAACCAGTTTGCTCAAAACCAAATCTTTTTCAGAAAATATAGTCCCAAGCAGTTCGAAAATCAGTTAAACAATATTCTCAACATCCAGTAATACTCCACTCAACCCAAATTAAAGCCCTAACAAAAACAACAATATCTACCCATAAAAATGCAGAAAACTAAACCAGAAAGAATAGAAAAGCTGAAAACAAAAAGGGAAGATTAAACAGACCTTGAGAGAGTGGAGGGATAGAAGGATTGAATGCAAGATGGATATAGGATTGTTCACAAACTACAGGAGGTGGATTTCACAGTAGAGGTACTCAGAAGTTGTAGAAACAGAAGAATAGACCAACTGAACAGTTAGGGAAGGAGCAAACCATTACAAAGGGCTGAGTAGTTGCGACTTTAGAGGGAATTTGAAAGGCTACGATTGTTAAAGAATCCAAGATGGGGAGTCATGACTTCAAGAAAGCAGTAGCCGTGGGGGAAGAGTTGAACATGGAGATGCGGAACATGGGAAATGAACTGAAAGAAGGGGTTAAGTGGTTTTACAAAAGAAGGCCCAGGGTTTTTAAGTTTAGAATGAATGGAACTTGAATTCAGGGTAGGTTCAAGGGCAAAATGGTAACTAGGGTGGAAATAAGTGGGGGTAAAGAGGTGAACTCAAAGAAAAATACTGACTCTTCATGTCAGGTCGCGACCTGATGTAAGTGAGTCGCAACTTAACTAGAGTAAGGGGCTTTTAGGGTTTTAGAAAAGGCTCTAGGTCGTGACCCAAAACAACCAAAGTCGCGACCTCAACTCACAAAGAGCCTTTACCCATTGTCTTTCCCAAGTCACGACCATATATAGTTAAGTTGCGACTTGAACACACAGAGAACTCCCCACTCAGACTAACCTCCTAGGTCGCGACCTGAGATCAGTGAGGTCACGACCTGAGTGCACAGAGAGGCTCTGACACTCTAGACCCTGAAAAATTTCAACCTTAAGTTCCTAAACCAAAATCACTTACCAAAATGCCTACCATAACAACCCAACTCAGCAATCCATCATCAAATTCTTAACAATTCAAAACAAAACTCCAAAAACAAGTGATTGAAGATTGGGGAAAACTTTCAAAAGTTTGAATTTTTTTTCAAAAATTTGGCAAATTTTAACAAGAACTACCCATGACAAGGCATAACCCAACAACCAAAACATAAAACCACTTTTAAGAACTCCCTCCCCCACACACTCAAAGAAATGTCCACATTGCGGCACACAGTCACACCAAAGCACAAAGCCAAAACACAAAACAATGAAGGTGGAAGTTGTGAAGCTTAGTTCACGACTGAAGCACAACACGTCACCCTTCTAGAGAGAGGAAAAGAGCTAAGCACAATGGTAGGTAAACTCAAGAATGCGAAGAAGTGTGTGGTGGTGATAGAATAGAAGCACAATTACAATCATATCAAACACAAAGCCAAGGGAGATTATTGAAAACAAACATAGAAAAAACTGAATTTAAAACTACTTCCACTGAGGACATCCCTTCCACAGTCTCCAAATCCACAGCAAGATAATTTAAGTACAAGTAAATTCATGTGAATAGTAGAAGTAAATGAAAGGGACGACCTGGCCTTAAGAAGGCGGTACGGGCTCTTTATAGAGCTTGAGGAGATGACCATTAAACTGAAACATTTTGCCTGTGGCCTCCTCCTTAAGCTTTATCATCCCAAAGTTATGCACTTTTATCACAATATAGGGTCTATCCCAGCTTGTCTTGAGCTTACCCTTTTTTAATTTGAATCGAGCTTGATAC